>NC_091987.1:21097074-21129574 GCF_044704955.1 Pristiophorus japonicus | reverse complement strand
ACTGTGCACAAGTTGGGGGATTAAATCCGGCAAAAATGCGAGCGTATCAGGAATCCGCCAACTTCCGCATTTCACTCCAGCCGTTGGGCTGCGCGGGCGCAACCTCCTCGGGAGAGGCGGGTCATAATTTGACATATGTTGATCGCTCACTTAAAGCGATACTGACATGAGTTTTGCACATTAACTTTGGGTCAACGGGTTTCCCGGGCTTCCTGGAACTCGCCAGTGAAAGCAAGGTGAGAAGACAGTAGCAATTGAAGAAGGTGAAGCCATAAGAAGGAAATATTCCAATAGGCACTCAGTACTCACAGCTGTTTTCTTACCTGCTTGTGTGAAAGGGTTTGTTCACAGTACTTGTGCTGAGAGGTTACTTGTTATGTATGTAAACATTACCAATGTGTAAGACTTGCCACCAGGGGCGCACCTGTTGGAGACCCAAGGGTCACCTGCACACACCGGGCAAGCAGGTATAAAAGGCAGTCTACCATGCTGCTTCCTCACTCTGGAGTTACATTAAAGAGACCAAGGTCACAACAGTTTGAGCTTACAGTATACAATCTTGTGGAGTTATTCCAAACATAACAATTGGCGACGAGTAACAGATCATGAACTTTCACGCGGTTATGGCTGCCATTGGTATTCTTGAGAGATTTGTTGAGAGTGATGATTGGGAAGCCTTTGTTGATTGCCTTGACTAGTACTTCGTGGCCAACGAGCTGGATACAGAAGATACCGCGGTCAAGTGCAGGGCGATTCTCCTCACCGTTTGTGGGTCCACGATATATGGCTTTGTCAAAAATCTGTTAGCACCGACGAAACTAACGAATATTCAGAGTTATACACGCTGGTTCGGGAACACCTCAAGCCAAAGGACAGCATCTTGATGGCCAGGTATCGCTTTTACACTCACCATCGCTCCGAGGGCTGCAACGTGGCGAGCTATGTTGCCGACTTAAGACGCCTTGCAGGACCGTGTGTATTTGCTGGATTTTTGGGGGAAGTGTTGCGGGACTTTTTCGTGCTTGGAATCGGCCACGAGGCCATTCTTCGCAAACTGCTGTCTGCCGAATCCCCAGATCTGAGCAAGGCTATCACGATAGCTCAGGCTTTCATGTCCACGAACAATAACACTAAACAGATATCTTTGCAGCATCGAAGCTCACCGGCAAGTTCTATGCATAAAATAACGCCTTCAGCAGGCAGAACTGTATATGGCAGGGCCTACACGCCTGCAGAGGCCAGACCTAGGATGACTCAGAGTCCGCTGTGGGGCGTGAATGCGAATCCATTAACACCATGTTGGCGCTGTGGGAGTAATCATCGAGCCCATCAATATCGATTCAAGCACTACGTGTACAAGGGCTGTGGAACAATGGGGCACCTCCAGCAAATGTGCAAACGTGCTGCGACTCACCACGTGGCAGAATCGGCAGAAGATGACCGATCCGGCGCGGATCACGCTGAACGAGTAAGAAAGGCAACTCAACCCGAGGCTGAAGAGGAAGTGTATGCGGTACACACCTTCACCACCAAAAACCCTCCGATAATGTTGATGTTATGTATTGTCCATGTACATTAAATGTATAGTTACAATGGTGCGCCACAAGGGGCACTGTGGTGGGAGACCCGAAAGTACCTGCGAGACAGAGTATAAAAGGCTGACCACCACACCTGAAGGGCACTCTGGAGTTACACAATAAAGGACCAAGGTCACAGCAGTTACTACAACACCAGACTGTGTGGAGTCAGTGACTTGAGTGCTACATACATCACAAATTGGCAACGAGGACACGGACGAGCTCTTCACGCAACCATGGCTACTTTGGGCACGCTAAAGGATTTCACAGAGGGTAATGACTGGGATGCCTTTACGGAAAGGCTCGACTACTATTTTATAGCAAATTACCTGACAGGGGACACAACGCACTGATAGAGAAGCGTAAGGCGATATTGCTGTCCAGTTGTGGTGAGGAGGTTTACCGTCTCGTCAGAGATTTGCTGGCACCCGCAAGCGCCAAGGACAAGTCATATGAGGAGCTGATTGAACTTATTCGTAACCAACTGAAACCGAAGGAGAGCATCCTCACGGCCAAGCACAAATTCTACCACCACTGCAGACCTGAGGGCCAGGATGTCACAAAATATGCTGCGGACATCAGGAGACTTACGGCGCCGTGCGATTTTGGCACACACCTTAACGAGGCGCTGCGAGACATTTTTGTTATGGGGATTGGCCATGAGGGTCTCCTTCACAAGCTGCTATCTATTAACCGACAGTCAGCCTGCAGAAAGCCATCACCATGAGCCGGGCATTTATGACCTCGACTTGCAGCACCAAGCAGATGATCCACACGGTCTCGAACCTGGCAGGTACTATTCATAGGATAGCGCCCGTCACGGACAAAACTGCAGAACGTGGCTCTGCCCAGGGCAGAGAGCACGGACCTCAGGGTCCTGGAACTTAGAGTCTGCCGAGGGGGGCTAATCGAGTAGCACCATGCTGGCGCTGTGGAGGAAGCCATGGGTTTCACCGGTGCAGGTTTGCAGAATATACGTGCAATACCTGCCACACGAAAGGCCACCTTCAGCGTATGTGCAAAAGAAACACGACTCACCGTGTGGCTGAGGAGATGGTAGATGGTCTGCTATCCAGTGAGGAGCATTGCGGTTTGGCTCGATGGGCATCCCAGCCCCAGGTAGAAGAAGATGATGCGTTTGGACTGTATACGTGTACCGACGATTTGGCCCCAGTGATTATAGAAGTCAAGATTAACGGAGTCCCAGTGAGTATGGAAGTGGACACGGGGTTGGGTCAGTCGCTGATGAGTCAGGAAACTTTTGAAAAACTGTAGATCAACCCAGCTGCACGACCCAAACTGGTCCCGGTCACGGCGAAGCTGCGTACCTACACCAAGGAACTGATACCTGTTTTTGGCAGAGCGGATGTGCAGGTATCTCACGGGGGCGAGACGCACGGTTTACCTTTGTGGATCATTGCAGGCGATGGGCCGACGCTACTTGGCAGGAGATGGATGGGGAAGGTCCGTGGGTGCTGGGAAGACTTCATTCCTCCACAGACCGCTGTCCCCTGTGTTCACAGGCAGAGCAGGCCTCCACCTTCGGATCGGATGGCAGTGAAGGAAGCGTGTGTGGGGTTGGGCAGAGCAGCGGTGGCCGTCGACTCTCCCCTGCAAAGTCTGAGAGTGAGAAAGAGGTGCTGGAACCAGCAGCAGCACCGAGCGAGCTGGAGAAGAGAGAGGGAGAGCAGGCAGCAGCTCGGTGGATTTCTGGTAGTGGCGGATCTCCCTCAGAGCCACGGTGCTGGGTCTGTAGCAATAAGGTTTCTTCACTCCGCCCGTGGCCAGAGCGCTCTTCCGGGCCACTTTGGTTGCCAGCTGTTTGCGGGGAGAGAGAGAGGGAGAGCAGGCAGCAGCACAGCAAGTTCGTGGCAGCAGAGTTCTGCAGAGAGAAGCAGGCAGACACCAGCAGAGCACCTAAAATGGCGGCGCCCAGTAGAAACCTCGTGGAAAAATCAAAATGGCGTCTTAAAAGGGAAATGTACCTGGGAGTCTTAAAGAGGCCTTACACCGTTGGCGGTCCCCACAAAGAAACCTTTGTAAGGACAAGAGTGAGTCAAAATGATTACTCTGATTTGTATGATGACATGATTTATGACAAGAGTTAATATTCTGATGCTAAAATGATTACTGTGATTAAAATGATTGAGATGATTGGTGAAAAGAGTTAATATCACAATGCACAGTTAAAAGGGTTAATGGATCTGTGACAAACATGACAAATGGATTAATGCGATTTCTGATTTTATGTGGTTTATGCAATTGCTCAGCGGCTGCAGACAAGCCGCAAAAGGCAACTATTTTCTGAGAACAGAGGCACTGCACCAGTTGCCATACCCTGTCTCAGCGCAGCCCATTACCTCGGGCAAAAAGGGGCAGTATGCCACCACCACACCTCACCCAGTGGAGTTGAGATTTAATAACTGTTCAATGTACCTGCAACCTTTTGATATAACTCTTCAATGCATACTAATGTACTGTCCATGTGTACCTGCTTTCTACTGGAGATTATGTTTGTGTACTTGTATCACCCATGTAAGGACTGCAAATACCACATGCTTCCACAGCAAGCATAATCTCTACATGGGGGGGAAGAGGGAAGTGGATGGTCATGGACTCACACTCACAAATCAACCAGGACGAACCAGGCTGAAGTTACCGGCAATTTGCTTTTGGAACTGTGGGGGGGAAATGAGATGTTATGTATTGTCCATGTACATTAAATGTATAGTTACAATGGTGCGCCACAAGGGACACTGTGGTGGGAGACCTGAAAGTACCTGCGAGACAGAGTATAAAAGGCTGACCATCACATCTGAAGGGCACTCTGGAGTTACACAACAAAGGACCAAGGTCACAACAGTTACTAAAACACCAGACTGTGTGGAGTCAGTGATTTGAGTGCTACATACATCACAGTTGAAAGTCAAATTAAACGCCGTTCCAGTTTCCATGGAATTGGACACGGGGGTGAGTCAGTCAATTATGAGCCAGAAGGCTTTTGAGAAACTGTGGGGCAACAAAGCACAAAGGCCAAAACTAAGCCCGATTCACACAACGCTGCACACTTACACCAAAGAGCTCATACCAGTCATTGGCAGTGCGGCAGTGAAGGTATCACACGATGGAGCTGTGCATGATTTATCATGATGGATTGTACCAGGCGATGGCCCAACGCTGTTTGGCAAAAGCTGGCTAGGAAAGATCCGATGGAACTGAGACTACATCAAAGCACTGTCTTCGGTGGATGATGCCTCGTGCGCCCAAGTGCTAAACAAATTCCCATCGTTATTTGAGCCAGGCATCGATAACTTCACAGGCGCCAAAGTGCAGATCCATCTAGTCCCTGATGCACGGCCCGTTCATCACAAGGCCCAAGCGATTCATATATGATGCGAGAGAAAGTCGAGATCGAACTGGACAAACTTCAACGAGAGGGAATCATATCGCCAATCGAGTTCAACAAGTGGGTCAGTCCAATTGTTCTGGTGTTGAAAAGCGATGGGACGGTCAGAATCTGCGGGGACGACAAGGTAACGATCAACCGAGTCTCATTACAGAACCAGTACCCACTACCCAAAGCGGATGACCTGTTCGCAACGCTAGCAGGGGGTAAGTCATTCACCAAGCTAGATCTAACCTCTGCTTACATGACACAGTAGCTGGCTGAACCTTCGAAAAGATTGACGTGCATCAACACGCACAGAGGACTGTTCATATACCACAGATGCCCTTTCAGGATTCGCTCGGCTGCGGCCATCTTCCAGAGGAACATGGAGAGTCTGCTGAAATCGGTTCCGCGCACGTGGTGTTTCAAGACGACATCCTGATCACTGGTCGCAACACCACTGAACACTTGCACAACCTGGAAGAAGTTCTAAAGCGACTGGACAGAGTGGGACTCAGGCTGAAACGCTCCATGTGTTTTCCTGGCACCAGAGGTCGAATTTTTGGGGAGAAAGATCGCGGCGGACAGCATTAGACCCACGGACTCCAAGACGGAAGCCATCAAAATGCACCCAGATCACAGAATGCGTTCGTTCCTGGGACTCCTCAACTATTTTGGTAACTTTCTATGCAAAGAGATTTGGATAGGTTAAGCGAATGGGCTAAGGTTTGGCAGATGGAATACAATGTCGGAAAGTGCGAGGTCATCCACCTTGGGAAAAAAAACAGTAAAAGGGACTATTACTTGAATGGGGAGAAATTACAACATGCTGAGGTGCAGAGGGACCTGGGGGTCCTTGTGCATGAATCCCAAAAAGTTAGTTTGCAGGTGCAGCAGGTAATCAGGAAGGCGAATGGAATGTTGGCCTTCATTGCGAGAGGGATGGAGTACAAAAGCAGGGAGGTCCTGCTGCAACTGTATAGGGTATTGGTAAGGCCGCACCTGGAGTACTGCGTGCAGTTTTGGTCACCTTACTTAAGGAAGGATATACTAGCTTTGGAGCGGGTACAGAGACGATTCACGAGGCTGATTCCGGAGATGAGGGGGTTACCTTATGATGAAAGATTGAGTAGACTGGGTCTTTACTCGTTGGAGTTCAGAAGGATGAGGGGTGATCTTATAGAAACATTTAAAATAATGAAAGGGATAGACAAGATAGAGGCGGAGAGTTTGTTTCCACTGGTTGGGGAGACTAGAACTAGGGGGCACAGCCTCAAAATGCGGGGGAGCCAATTTAAAACTGAGTTGAGAAGGAATTTCTTCTCCCAAAGGGTTGTGAATCTGTGGAATTCGCTGCCCAAGGAAGCAGTTGAGGCTAGCTCATTGAATGTATTCAAATCACAGATAGATAGATTTTTAACCATTAAGGGAATTAAGGGTTACGGGGAGCGGGCGGGTAAGTGGAGCTGAGTCCACGGGCAGATCAGCCATGATCTTATTGAATGGTGGAGCAGGCTCCAGGGGCTAGATGGCCTACTCCTGTTCCTAATTCTTATATTCTTATGTACCGGGGTTGAGCTCTTTGCTGGAACCTTTGCATTTATTGCTACGCAAGGGTGACGACAGGGTTTGGGGTAAATCTCAAGAGACATCCTTTAATAAGGCCAGAAACCTGTTGTATTCTATGACCCATGTAAACGTTTAGTACTAACTTGTGATGCATCTTCGTATGGGGTCGATTGTGTTTTACAGCAATATGCATCCAGAAGTTTATCTAAGGCTGAAAGAGCACAGCATGTTTGAGAAAGAAGCATTAGCATGCGTATACGGGGTTCAGAAAATGCACCAATACCTATTTGGAGTCTGGTTCGAGCTCGAAACCGACTACAAACCGCTCATTTCGCTGTTCTCAGAAAGCAAAGGTATTAATACCAATGCTTCGTCCCGCATCCAAAGATGGGCACTAACATTATCTGCGTATGACTATGTAATCCGCCACAGACCAGCCACTGAGAACTGTGCTGATGCCCTCGGTCGGCTACCATTGCCCACCCGCAGACTTGCTTCTTGTAATGTATGTTTTTGAGAGCGAGGGGTCACCCGTCACGGCTCGCCAGATCAGGACCTGGACTAGCCAGGACCCTGTGCTATCACTAGTAAAAAGCTGCGTCCTTAACGGGAGCTGGTCAGCTGTTCCCGGGGAAATGCAAAACGAAATTAAGCTGTTTTACCGACGCAAGGATGAAATGCCCATCCATTCGGATTGTCTCCTATGGGGGAATCACGTGTTTTTTTCAAAAAAAGGCAGGGAAATGTTTATACGCGATCTACACAGTATCCACCCAGACATAGTCATGATGAAGACTATCGCCAGGTTGCACGTTTGGTGGCCCGGCATTGACTCGGAATTGGAGTCATGCGTACACCAATGGAACACTTGCTCACAATTGAGCAATGCACCAAGGGAGGCCCCACTGAGTCTGTGGTCATGGTCCATGTAGATTTCGCTGGCCCCTTTCTAGGAAAGATGTTCCGAGTAGCAGTGGACGCTTACTCTAAATGGATTGAATGTATAATAATGTCATCATGTACGTCCACTGCCACCATTGAAAGCCTCCGGGCCATGTTCGCCACCCATGGTTTGCCTGACGTCCGTGTTAGTGGCAATGGACCATGTTTCACCAGCTCGGAATTCAACGAGTTCATGACCCGCAATGGCATCAAGCATGTCAGGTCTGCCCCCTTTAAGTCCGCATCCAATGGTCAAGCAGAACGGGCAGTCCAAACTATCAAGCAGAGCGTGAAACACGTGACGGACGGTTCCCTGCAGACCCGGGTATCATGCGTTCTGCTCAGCTACCGGACGCGACCCCACTCGCTTACTGGTATTCCCCCTGCAGAATTGTTAATGAGGAGAGCACTCAAAACCAGGCTCTCCTTATTACACCCGGATTTCAATGATCATGTAGAAACCCGGCGTCACCGGCATAACGTGTACCACAATCGCACGGCTGTATCGCGTAACATTGAGATTAATGACCCTGTGTTTGTTCTTAATTACAGTCATGGTCCCAAATGGGTTGCTGCACTGTTTTAGCCAAGGAGGGGAAAAGAGTGTTTGTTGTCAGACTTTTGAATGTACAAATGGGCAGAAAGCATTTGGATCAGACCAAACTGCGATTCACTGACAACCAAGAGCAGTTGAAGAGGACATTACCAGCATTGATCCACCAACACACACCCAACCAGCAACCGAGCTTGCTGTCAACCACGAGGATGAACCCACAGTCCGATCAGACCAGCCGCGCTGCAGTGCAGCAATGATCCAACCAACTCACCCATGCCAGGACTTCAACTCAGGCGATCAACCCGGGAACGTAGAGCCTCAACTTGTAAATAACTTGTATCTAAGACTTTGGGGGGGGGAAGGGGGGCGGGGAGTGATGTTATGTATGTAAACTTTACTAGTGTGTAAGACTTACCACCAGGTGGCACACCTGTTGGAGACTCAAGGGTCACCTGCACACCCCGGGCAAGCAGGTATAAAAGGCAGTCTACCGTGCTGCTTCCTCACTCTGGAGTTACATTAAAGAGACCAAGGTCACAACAGTTTGAGCTTACAGTATACAGTTATTCTGAACATAACATTACTTTACGCACTTTGGGCTGGATTTTCAGCTTTTGCGATTTCGGGGCGGTAATGGCGGCGGAGCGGTCCTGATACCGCTTGGAAAAAGTTTACGCCCTCGTGTGCAAAATTCGGCAAAAAACGAGTTTCCATGATTGACGGGACGCAAAATCAGGTGTTACTCAAGGAAGTTTTTGTGCCCAGCCGAAAATCGCGGTGTTAAAAAAGTTTAGTTGATTTAAGGAACTGCATTGCTGCTCAGTGCCCTGCAATATAATGTTGTGTATTGTATGGCTTTAATTTGGTGGAGGGAGTTTTTGTTACTTCGTTGTAGTAAAATTTATGATTCATCTTTATTGAAGGCTGCCTCCAGAGTGGTGCAGGCATTAATCTGCCTGTAGGAGATGGCATATCTCTGTCAGCACTTCCTTTCGGAAGTGCAGTCTTCTCACACACTGCTCCTCAGAGAGCTGGAGGTATGAGCATTGGTGCCTGTAAATCTTTGGGGGATAAGCCCTCCTCTCCACACGTCTTCGGCCTCTCCTCATTCGTGGGCCGACACGGCCAAGAGCCCTTCTTCTAGCTTGACGCCGCCTGACAATAGCATGGAGCATGATGCGCTGGCGAACTAGTAATGCTCCCATTAAATTTTTCACTTACCTTGTAAGGGCACTGTAATGGCAGATAAAAGTGCCGTTTGCAAGTCAGAGCTTCAAGCAGCGTGATGTGTGCAACCGTTGCAGTCAATGTGACCTGCAATGTATGATCCTCATCCCTCCATTTAAATACGCTGCCAATACAGCCTGCTGCACCCTGGGAATGTCTGGTTTTTCAGAAGTTTCCTGGGACTGGTGTTAAATGAGACGTTAAGCCGAATTTTGCAATTGGGGCGGCAGCGGATCGTTGCACGACGATTGACGTCATGATCTCAGTGAAACTAGAGGGCGGGCCGGTAAGATTTTGCTCCACCGCAAACCATGAGCTGAATTTGCCGGCTGGGTGATAAAAGCTGGATGTCCGCCGTAACGCCTAGAAACAACGTTTACCGTCCCTCCGGGCACTAACAGAGGCGCAAACGAGCCGAAAACCCAGCCCTTTGGAGATGACTTTACACACTCGTCAAAACATTGGAGATTTGGAGATCTGATCTGCACTTTGGAACTTTGATTAATAAGATCAGAATGGGTGCAGCTTACGCTGTTAGACTGGACCACAGATCAGCTCTTTGTCATTTTTTTTCGAGTGGAACGGATGTCGGTCATAATGGGGGCGGTAGTGCGGCGGTGAATACACTAGAGGGGCGGAAGTGGAGGCAGGACGGAATCTCTGCCGCTGATGATGTCATGAAGCTTGTGCGTCACCATGTCTCTCCCCTTCACTTAAAGGGAAGAGCCACTGTAAGCTCGGCGATTCTTTTAGTTAGGTCCACTGGGCCACCAGGGAGGGTTTCGACCGGGCCAACGGCCTGGTACCCAAGAGGGGGTGCTAGGCTGTTTGTCGGCGGCCCAACCAAACCCGGGGGTATAATTGTTGGGTCGACCTGGCAGTCAGCCGTCAAAAAAAAATAAAATGGCGGCCGCGGCAGTGCGCCCACCCCTTGAATGGCCGCTGAACAGCCATGTCACACACACAGCGAACACAGTGCACCGACAGGAAAAACTGAAGATTTTATCCCCTGAATTTTGGTTGAGGTGTGCGCTTTGATGATGCAGCAGTGGGACGGAAGTGGGGACTGTTGGAAAAAGCACCGAGGAGAATTTTGCGAATGGCGCCATTCGACTCCAAATCGGCGGCCATGCAATTCCGCCATGTGGCCACCGCTTTACGGTGTAAGAGGTGTTTTTGGGTGGCTGAATTTCAGCCCCAATGGCTCCTTGAACCTTGGGGAAGCCTACAATTCTTCCAAACTCTAAAGCCCTCGCATTTTGGTTGTCCCTGCTCATTGGGAACTTTATGAATTCCATTCTGCATGCATACAGTGCCCTTGTAACCTGGAGAATGTAGCATGCTGAGAGATGCTGCATATGTCCCCTGCCACTGCCTGGAAGGAGCCGGAGGCATAGAAGGCCAACGCTGCAGTCATCTTCACCTCGACGGGCAGCGCAGTCCTGTTGGCGCTGGAAGGCTGAGAGGTGATCTTATCGAAACGTATAAGATTATGAGGGGGCTTGTCAAAGTGGATGCAGAGAGGATGTTTCCACTGATGGGGGAGACTAGAACTAGAGGGCACGATCTTAGAATAAGGGGCCGTACATTTAAAACTGAAATGAGGAGAAATTTCTTCTCTGAGGGTTGTAAATCTGTGGAATTCGCTGCCTCAGAGAGATGTGGAAGCTGGGACATTGAATAAAATTAAGACAGAAATAGACAGTTTCTTAAATGATAAGGGGTTATGGGGAGCAGGCGGGGAAGTGGAGCTGAGTCCATAATCAGGTCAGCCATGATCTTATTGAATGGCGGAGCAGGCTCGAGAGGCCATATGGCCGACTCCTGCTCCTATTTCTTATGTTCTTATGTTCTTATGTCTGCCTGTAGGAGCTGGCATATCTCTGTCAGCATTTCTTTTCGGAAGCGCAGCCTTCTAATACACCGCACCTCAGAGATGTGGAGGTATGAGCAATGTTCCCTCTAAACCCGTAGGGGGTAAAGCCTCCTCCCCATATGTCTGTGACCTCTTCAAATCCGTGGCCCAACATGGCCAAGACCCTTCTTCCAGCTTGAAGCCGCCTGCCAACAGCAATCAGCATTATGCGCTGGCGAACTAGTATTGCCCCCATTGAAACCTCTCACTGACCTTGTAAACAAAGTGTCAGGGCACATAAAAGTGGCGTTTGCAACTCTCAGCCTTACGCAGCGTTCTGCTCGCAGCCGTAGCAGTCACTGACATCTGCGGTATAAGATCCTCCAGCCTCCGTTTAAATATGCCGCCAATAGCACCTGCTGCACCCTGGGACCACCTGTTTTTTTCAGGCGTTTCCTGGGGCGGGCATTAAATGAGGCGTGAAGGCCGGAAGTTCCATCCAGGGCATTAGTGCAGCCTTGCACGATGATTGACATCATAATCACGCTGAAAACGGATGGCGGGGTGGTAAGTTTTTGCACCGCCGCAAACCGTATTTGCCGGCTGGGCGGTAAAAGCTGGATGTTCGCCGTAACGCCTAGAAGCCGAAGTGAGCCGAAAATCCAGCCCTGTGGATGTTAATTTACACTCTCTGGAGGTCTCATCTACACTTTGGAGGTCTGATCTGCACTTTGGAACTCTGATCTACAAGATCAGAGAGGGGATTAGCAGAGGGGATTAGCAGAGTGGCGCAGCTCAGAGGAGACCATACCCAGCACGTAGGTTCTACAGGCAGAGGATAAGCTTGCTTGCCATGTCAGAACATCAGTGTCTGAGGAGGCTCAGGGTGTCGCGTCAGGTGGTGGCAGATATTTGTAGCCTGCTGGAAACGAGACCTGCTGCCAACTGGACCTGGTGGCCACACTTTAGCAGTGGCTGTTAAAGTCACCACCGGCTCCAAATCTTTTGCCTCTGGATCCCTCCAGGGATCTGCTGGAGACATTAACAGGATCGCGCAGTCGGCGTACCCTGTGGGTACAGCATCTGCGTCCAGCTGAGCAGAGCTTGGAGAGGCCTGCATCCTCCGACACCGACTCTCCGCTACTGTCCCTGACTCCATCATCTGGTCTTGCTCATTTGTGAAGTGCAAGTCACCATGTGAAAACCCAACTATCTCTGTTACTTGTCCCACGGCAATGCGAGTATCTGAGCTGGTTTACGGTCTGCATAAGTCCTCGGATGGAGTGAGCTCCTCTGAGGAATCTTTATTGTCATGGGCAGCCTGGACCACCTCCTGCTGGATGCGTGAAGGCCCTGTGGGAGGTAAAAGGCATGAATGACTACTCTGAAGGTAAGAATGCTTGAAGTTATCATTATGCACATAATCATATTTCGTTGGCTGTTGACATCGAGTCAACATGACTGAGTGTTATATTCTATGCGGGTGCCTGATATTTAATTCTGTCACCAGATAGCTGGCAGGCCCCCATCTCCCCATCTCCGATGGCCAGGCATGCCGAGACTCTCCTGATCTCCAGCGCCTCTTCCTCGGCAGATGTTAATTGAGAGATAGAGGGATGGCCACCTCTGGTTTTTTGCCTCTCCCTGGTTTTCTCTGCTCTCTTTTCCTGCAGAGTGATAGAGGGTGACCACGAGGGAGAGTCATGACATTGCATAAGGATGAGTGTGAATGTCAATGGTGGATGGGTAGATAGGGATGTATAGACAAAGAAGCATGGGTGCATCTGCAAGGTAAGTTAGTGTGAGGAATGATATGCTAGAGTAGGCTTGAGAAGGTAGAGTAAGGGGATTAGGGAGATACGCACATCAGGATGTCGGGCAATTGCTCTCACCTTTCCTGTCCTGTTGAGATCATTGCATCGCTTCCTGCCCTGGATCCAGGAGCGTGGCAGCACGCTGCTGCTGCTGACCTCCTCGGCAGCCTCTTCTTTGTCTTAGCTGCAGACTTCTTCCCCCCGTCACTAGGGAAGCATATCTCCCTCCGAGACCTTACAGCCTCCAAAAGCACATCCAGGGAGGCGTCGCTGAAGTGTGGTACGGCCTTTGCCGGTCTCGACTCCACAGCAAGAGGTCTGCGGCTCTCCACAACAACGCCAAACACCTTCAACTTGCATGTTTGGAGTGTCCCTTTAAATACTGGGGTTGAAATCGGGTCATGCGCATCGTCATCACGCTAATTGGACAGATAATCTCGGCATCCTACGAAAAGCCCATCGATGCACTCTCTGCCTCCTTATGAGCAGCAACCACAACTGTCCCACCCTTCTCTCTCACCAACCTTACCGCTCAGCGTGCCCACTAGCACTGACCCTGTGGACACTGACAGTGGGGCAGCCATCACCGACCCTCTCCGCATCTCCCTCCAGAACGTCCATTCGCTTGCGAACAAAGCCTTTGCCATCTGTGAGCTTATCGTGGATGATGGCATCGATATCATGGCCCTGATGGAAACCAGGGCAGTATGGCTCTCATCACCAAATCACACCTTGGTCTGTCCCCCTACCCCTTCAGCACTTTCTCCTCCTTTGAGCATCTACCTTATTCCAACCCTCTCACCTCTTATTTCAAATTCTTGCTCTCTACCACCCACCCAAGTACCAAAACATTTCATTGGATATATTCAAGAGGGAGTTAGATATGGCCCTTGCGGCTAAAGGGATCAAGGGGTATGGAGAGAAAGCAGGAACGGGGTACTGAAGGAATGATCAGCCATGATCTTATTGAATGGTGGTGCAGGCTCGAAGGGCTGGATGGCCTACTCCTGCACCTATTTTCTATGTTTCTATTACCGATATTTCTTCATTCCTTTCCTCCCTCTGCCTCTGTACCGAACAATTTCTGATCCTCGGTGATTTCAACCTCCATTTCAATTCATCACGCTCTCTCTCTTCTGAGTTCATGAGCCACCGACCCTCCCTTAATCTCTCCCTCCATGTAAACTCCCCAGCCCATATTCATGGCTACCCCCTCGACCTTGCCATCTCTCGTGGCCTCTCCTCAGTCTCTAAATTGTCAGACTGCTTGTCCGACATCCAGTTCTGGATGAGCAGAAATGTTCTCCAATTGAATATTGGGAAGACCGAATCCATTGTTTTCAGTCCCCACCACAAACTGTGTTCCCTAGTCACTGACTCCATCCCTCTCCCCAACTTCTGTCTGAGGCTGAATCACTCACTGCTCACAAATTTGGTGTCATATTTGACGCTGAAATGAGCTTTCAACCATATATCCGCAGCATAACTAAGAATGCCTATTTCCACCTTGGTAACATCGCCCATCTCCTCCCTTGCCTCAGCTCATCCGCTGCTGAAGCCCTCATCCATGCCTTTGTTATCACTAGACTTAACTCCTGGCTAGCTTCCCACATTCTACCCTACATAAATTGGAGGCCATCCAAAACTTGGCTGCCTGTGTCCTAACACCAAGTCCCGCTCACCCATCACCCATATGCTTGCTGACCTACATTGGCTCCCGGTTAAGCCACACCTTGCTTTCAAAATTCTCATCCTTGTTTTCAAATCCCATTAATACCTCATCTCTCCCTATCTCTGTAATCTCCTCCAGTCCTACAACCCCCCCGAGATGTCTGTGCTCTGCCCTCTAATTCTACCCTCTTGAGTATCCCTGATTATATTCGCTCAACCATCGGTGGCCGTTCTTTCTGTTGTTTTGGACCGAAGCACTGGAATTCCCTGCTTAAACCTCTCCGCCTCTCTCTCTTTTCTCTTTCAAGACACTCCTTAACCTCTTTGACCAAGCTTTTGGTCATCTGTCCTAATTTCTTCTTATGTGGCTCAGTGTCAAATTTTTTGTCTCATAATACTCCTGTGACGCATCTGGGGACGTTTCACTACGTTAAAGGCGCTATATAAATACAAGTTGTTGTTGTTGTTGTAACCTGGTTGTAAAATGATAAGAGGTGGCTGAGTTAAAAAGCCACTGACAGATCTGCTGCACTTACCTCCAAGTTTCCCACGCGCTATCGCCCCCTCCCAGCCCTGCCGCTCCCAGCACGTCTGCATTAAGGTCCAACCCAGTAAAATCCACCTGTAATCAACATAAAAATTGAATTACGAGTATAATCATTACATCGCTGTCTGATGCATGGATTTTAATAGTTAATTCATCTGATCCTCCTCTTTTGATGCTCGTAGATTTCCACTGCCACTGTTAGATGGTTATTGATAATTTTGCTAATCCATTCACAGTGAATAACACAAGCCAGCAGGATATTGATCACTAGAGTATCTCGGAATATTGATGTGCATATCCAAGCTTTCAACTGGATATATTTTTATCACTATCACTAGTAAATTAATACCACACTTATGTATTGGATTCCAGATAAAAGCAATGCAGTTTATTGGTACAATCAACCACATGATTGATTGCTTGGGGTACTTAACTCCAAGAGTGGATCTAATACATCCTGTAACCATCCAAATTGGCTTCAAGATACCTTTTCAGCTGTGTCGACCTATATTCAAATGGTCCTATTTTCTTTTGGGTGGCGGGATGGATAAAGGGTTAGGAACTTTGTCACAATTCATATCATGCTTACGATTGAATTGGAATGTTCTGTCAGTGAGTCTAAAGAGGCAATTTTAAACTAACCCACCCATCGGGAAACTGACAATATTGGGCGCAATTCTGGTTTGTCACTATTACAACAGCAACTTGCATTTATAGAGTGGATTTAATGCAGTAAAAAGTCCCAAGATGCTGAACAGGAGCGTTATCAAACAAAATTTGACATCGAGCCACATAAAGAGATATTGAGATAGTTTTTCCACAAAGAGGTAGGTTTTAAGGAGCATCTTATAGTAGAGAGAAGACAGAGAGGCTGAGAGGTTAAGGGAGTGAATTCCAGAGCTTAGGGTCCAGGCAGCTGAAGGCACGGCTGCCAATGGAGGAGGGATGAAAATTGGTAATGTACAGAGACCAGAATTCAATCGAGAGTAACATTGGGCTGGGGGTGGAGGGGTGGAGGGGTGGAGGGGTGGCAGAACACCACAGTTCCACCCAATCCCGTGGGTTTCCCACCCAGGAAGTTAGGTTAAAATTACCCCTGTTTCCAGCAGCTGAGTTCTGGGAGAGGTTGCTCCCTTTTAAATACTCCTTTTAATCCCCTCAGAATGAGAAACGGGAACCAAACAAATTAAGCACACTCAAGACTTCCTTTATCCCAGATTTCACTTTCACTCACAGATTTCACCTGGATTCCCACAATGAGTACAAGTTGTGCTGTAGAATCTACTGGATCCAAGCAGCAAAAAAGAAAAAGAAAGACTTACGATTCTGTAGCGCCTTTCATGACCACCAGACGTCCCAAAGCGCATTACAATAAATTACTTTTTGAAGTGAAGTCACTGTTGTAATGTAGGAAATGCGACAGCTAATGTGCACACAGCAAGCTCCCACAAACAGCAATGTAATAATGACCAGATAATCTGTTATGTTGATTAAGGAAAAAATATTGGCCCAGGACACTGGGGATAACTCCCCTGCTCTTCTTCGAAATAGTGCCATGGGATCTTTCATGTCCATCAGAGAAAGTAGACGGTTTCACGTCTCATCCGAAAGACAGCAGTGGAAACGGCAGCCAAACATAAGGTACCCTTTTAGAAACACAGAAACATAGAAAATAGGTGCAGGAGTAGGCCATTTTGCAATTCGAGCCTGCACTGCCATTCAATAAGATCATGGCTGATCATTCCCTCAGTACCCCTTTCCTGCTTTCTCTCCATACCCCTTAATCCCCTTAGCCGCAAGGGCCATATCTAACTCCCTCTTGAATATATCCAATGAACTGGTATCAACAACTCTCTGCGGCAGGGAATTCCACAGGTTAACAACTCTCTGAGTGAAGAAGTTTCTCCTCATCTCAGTCCTAAATGGCCTACCCCTTATCCTAAGACTATGTCCCCTGGTTCTGGACTTCCCCAACATTGGGAACATTCTTCCTGCATCTAACCTGTCCAGTCCCATCAGAATCTTATATGTTTCTATGAAATCCCCTCTGATCCTTCTAAACTCCAGTGAATAAAGGCCCAGTCGATCCAGTCTCTCCTCATATGTCAGTCCTGCCATCCCGAGAATCAGTCTGGTGAATCTTCGCTGCACTCCCTCAATAGCAAGAACGTCCTTCCTCAGATTAGGAAACCAAAACTGTACACAATATTCCAGGTGAGACCTCACTAAGACCCTGTACAACTGCAGTAAGACCTCCCTGTTCCTATACTCAAATCCCCTAGCTATGAAGGCCAACATACCATTTGCCTTCTTCACCGCCTGCTGTACCTGCATGCCCACTTTCAGTGACTGATGAAGCATGAAAGCCAGGTCTCGTTGCACCTCCCCTTTTCCTAATCTGCCACCATCCAGATAACATTCTGCCTTCGTGTTTTTGTCCCCAAAGTGGATAACCTCAGATTTATCCACATTCTACTGCATCTTCCATGCATTTTCCCACTCATCTAACCTGTCCAAGTCACCCTGCAGCCTCTTAGCATCCTCCTCACAACTCACACTGCCACCCAGTTTAGTGTCATCCGCAAACTTGGAGATATTACACTCAATTCCTTCATCTAAATCGTTAATGTATATTGTAAAGAGCTGGGGTCCCAGCACTGAGCCCTGCGGCACCCCACTAGTCACTGCCTGCCATTCTGAAAAGGACCCGTTTATCCCGACTCTCTGCTTCCTGTCTGCCAACCAGTTCTCTATCCACGTCAGTACATTACCCCCAATACCATGTGCTTTGATTTTGCACACCAATCTCTTGTGCGGGACCTTGTTAAAAGCCTTTTGAAAGTCCAAATACACCACATCCATTGGTTCTCCCTTGTCCACTCTGTAGTTACATCCTCAAAAAATTCCAGAAGATTCGTCAAGGATGATTTCCCTTTCATAAATCCATGCTGACTTGGTCCGATCCTGTCACTGCTTTCCAAATGCGCTGCTATTTCATCCTTAATAATTGATTCCAACATTTTCCCCACTACTGATGTCAGGCTAACGGGTCTATAGTTATCCGTTTTCTCTCCCTCCTTTATTAAAAAGTGGTGTTACATTACCTACCCTCCAGTCCATAGGAACTGATCCAGAGTCAATAGACTGTTGGAAAATGATTACCAATGCATCCACTATTTCTAGGGCTACTTCCTTAAGTACTCTGGGATGCAGACTATCAGGCCCTGGAGATTTATCTGCCTTCAATCCCATCTATTTCCCGACCACAATTTCCCTCCTAATAAGGATATCCTTCAGTACCTCCTTCTCACTAGACCTACTAGTCCCCTAGTACAATTGGAAGGTTATTTGTGTCTTCTTTTGTGAAGACAGAACCAAAGTATTTGTTCAATTAGTCTGCCATTTCTTTATTCCCCATTATAAATTCACCTGAATCCGACTGCAAGGACCTACGTTTGTATTCACTAATCTTTTTCTCTTCACATATTTATAGAAGCTTTTGCAGTCAGTTTTTATGTTCCCTGCAAGCTTCCTCTCGTACTCTATTTTCCCCCTCTTAATTAAATCCTTAGCCCTCCTCTGTTGAATTCTAAATTTCTCCCAGTCCTCACGTTTGTTACTCTTTCTAGCCAATTTATATGCCTCTTCCTTGGCTTTAACACTATCCTTAATTTCCCTTGTTAGCCATGGTTGAGCCACCTTCCCCGTTTTATTTTTACTCCAGACAGGGATGTACAATTGCTGAAGTTCATCCATGTGATCTTTAAATGTTTGCCATTGCTTATCCACCATCAACCCTTTAAGTATCCTTTGCTAGTCTATTCTAGCCAATTCACGCCTCATACCGTTGACGTTACCTTTCCTTAAGTTCAGGACCCTAGTTTCCGAATTAACTGTGTCACTCTCCATCTTAATAAAGAATTCTACCTTATTATGGTCACTCTTCCCCAAGGGGCCTCGCACAACAAGATTGCTAATTAGTCCCTTCTCATTACACATCACCCAGTCTAGGATGGCCAGCTCTCCAATTGGTTCCTCAACTTATTGGTCTAGAAAACCATCCCTAATACACTCCAGGAAATCCTCCTCCACCGCATTGCTACCAGTTTGGTTCACCCAATCAATATGTAGATTAAAGTCGCGCATGATAACTGCTGTACCTTTATTGCACTCAGCCCTTATTTCTTGTTTGATGCTGTCCCCAACCTCACTACTACTGTTTGGTGGTCTGTACACAACTCCCACCAGCGTTTTCTGCCCTTTGGAATTCCGCACCCATACCGATTCCACATCATCCAGGCTAATGTTCCTCCTTACTATTGCATTAATTTCCTCTTTAACAAGCAACGCCACCCCGCCTCCTTTTCCTTTCTGTCTATCCTTCCAAAATGCTAAATACCCTTGGATGTTGAGTTCCCAGCCTTGGTCACCCTGGAGCCTTGTCTCCGTGATGCCAAAGACATAATACCCGCTAACTGCTACCTGCGCAATTAATTCGTCCACCTTATTCCGAATACTTCTCGCACAGAGCCTTCAGGCTTGTCTTTCTAACACACTTTGTGCCTTTATAATTTTGGTATAATGTGGCCCTTTTTGTTTTTTGCCTTGGGTTTCTCTGCCCTCCACTTTTACTATTCTCCTTTCTATCTTTTGCTTCTGACTCCATTTTATTTCCCTCTGTCTCCCTGCATTGGTTCCCATCCCCCTGCCATGTTAGTTTAACTCCTCCCCAACAGCACGAGCAAACACTCCCCCTAGGACATTGGTTCCGGTCCTGCCCAGGTGCAGACCGTTCGTTTTGTACTGGTCCCACCTCCCCCAGAACCGGTTCCAATGTCCCAGGAATTTGAATCCCTCCCTTCTGCACCACTGCTCAAGCCACGTATTCATCTGAGCTATCCTGCAATTCCTACTCTGACTAGCGCGTGGTACCGGTAGCAATCCTGAGATTACTACCTTTGAGGTCCTGCTTTTTAATTTAACTCCTAGCTCCTTAAATTCATCTCGTAGGACCTCATCCCATTTTTTACCTATATTGTTGGTACCTATATGTACCACGACAACTGGCTGTTCACCCTCCCTTTTCAGAATGTCCTGCACCTGCTCCGAGACATCCTTGACCCTTGCACCAGGGAGGCAACATAGCATCCTGGAGTCTCGGTTGCGGCCGCAGAAATGCCTATCTATTCCCCTTACAATTGAATCCCCTATCACTATCGCTCTCCCACTCTTTTTCCTGCCCTCCTGTACAGCAGAGCCAGCCACGGTGCCATGAATTTGGTTGCTGCTGCCCTCCCCTGATGAGTCATCCCCATCAACAGTACCCAAAGCGTTGTATCTGTTTTGCAGGGGGATGACCGCAGAGGACTGCTGCACTACCTTCCTTGCACTGCTCTTCCTGTTGGTCTTCCATGCCCTATCTGGCTGTGTACCCTTTACCTGCGGTAAGACCAACTCACTAAACATGCTATTCACGTCATTCTCAGCATCGTGCATGCTCCAGAGTGAATCCACCCGCAGCTCCAGTTCCGCAATGCGGTCCGTCAGGAGTTGGAGGCGGATACACTTCCCGCACACGTTGTCGTCAGGGACACCTGAAGCGTCCCTGACTTCCCACATAGTACAGGAGGAGCACAACACGTGTCCGAGCTGTCCTGCCATGACTTAACCCTAAGATGAACTTAAATTGGCAACAACAATGCTAAAGGTTACTTACTGATAGAGAAAAGAAAACAAAAAACTACTCACCAATCACCAGCCAATCACTTACCCCCTTGGCTGTGACGTCACCTTTCGATTTCTTTCTGCTTCTATTTTGCCTTCTATCCCTGCTGCAGCTGCACAAGCATGCCTCTCATGGACCCCCAAGCCTCAGCGATGCATTGGGCCTTTTATCGGCCGCTCCTCCACGTACCTCCAGAGTCTCCATGAACTCCCGAGCCTCAGCGACGTGTTGGGCCTTTTATAGGCCGTTCCTCCACGCACCTCCCGAGTCTCCACGAACTCCCGACCCTCAGCGACATGTTGGGCCTTTTATTGACCGCTCCTCCACGCACTTCCCGGGTCTCCACGAACTCCCGAGCCTCAGCGACGTTGAGATTACGTTGCAGATTATCTGCAGCTCATGGTTATGGTTAAACCATATAGACAAGGATATCTTAAGTTTGATTCTTGGTCTGCACTGAGTTAACTGATCTCAAGCAGGGTAGTGGATCTGACATTGTGAATGGCAAATCGTAAAAGTTTACTGCACAAGATAAAAATTCATGGGGTTGAGGGTAATATATCATCATGGATTGAGGACTGGTTAACTAACAGAAAACAGAGAGTCGGGATAAATGGGTCTTTTCCGGTTGGCAAACAGTAACTGGTGGGGTGCCGCAGGGATCGGTGCTGGGGCTTCAACTATTTACAATCTATATTAATGACTTGGATGAAAGGACCAAGTGTAATGTATCCAAGTTTGCTGATGATACAAAGATGGGTGGGAAAGCAAGTTGTGAGGAGGACAAAAAAAATGGATATAGACAGGCTAAGTGAATTGGGCAAAATTTTGGCAGATGGAGTATAATGTGGGAAAGTGTGAGGTTATCCACTTCGGCAGAAAAAATAAAAAAGCAAATTCTTATTTAAATGGAGAAAAATTACAAAATTATTTTGCGTCTGTTTTAACAAAGGAAAGGGGTAAAGCAGATACTGCTATCGAGGAAGAGTGTGATATTCTGGATGAAATAAACAAAGTGAGAGAGGAGGTATTAAGGGGTTTAGCAGCTTTGAAAGTGGATAAGTCCCCAGGCCTGGATGAAATGCATCCCAGGCTGTTGAGCGAAGTAAAAGAGGAAATAGCAGAGGCCTTGACCATCATTTTCCAGTCCTCTTTGGATTTGGGCATGGTGCCGGAGGGTTGGAGGTCTGGAGGACTGCTAATGTAGTTTGCAGATGACACTAAAATTGGCTGTGTGGTTGATAATGAAGAGGAAAGTCATGGACTGCAGGAGGCAGGAGGTAGCTTCGTGGTAGATTTGAAGGCCTATTCATAGGTTTACATGTAAACCTCAGCTCCATCAGCTAGTGAAGAAATGTCAAAGATTAAGCCATCAATACCCAAACAAGGTAGAACTGCTCTATGACCTTCAATGGCCACTCTGATCCTCAAACATGTAGTACAACTATGCTGACACACATGTATGCTGCTAGAGATGGCAAGTCATTGAAATGTACAACAACTTCATTAACATACAAACCAGTATAAAGGATTTTTTTACGTGTTAAAAATATGTCACAACCTTCTCCTATGTTCCAGAAGCGGAGTGAGGGAACATTGAACTTGTTATATATGCAGACTATAGATATACTCTCTGTGTAGTCACTGTATAGTTGCATAAGATGGAGACTTGTTACCTGATGTACTTCCAATAAGGTTTACACTGTGTATATACAATGCTGGCACCACTAGAGGGTGCAACTGGTGGAGACCAGCATTTCCTGCCCCTGTGACAGAGGCTGTCCACCAGAGGGCACTGCGGTGGGAGACTTGAGGGTCACCTGCATAGGTGTGCAGGGCCCAGTGTAAAAGGCTTCCCACCATGCTTGTGCCTCACTCTGGAGTTACAAATAAAGGACCAAGGTCACTACAGTTTGAGTACAACACATTGTCTCATGGAGTCATTCATAAGTGCATTACAGACATAACAACTGGCGATGAGAATATGGACTTTCACGAGATTATGGCTAACTTTGGCACACTAAAAGACTTCGCAGAGGGTGATGATTGGGATGCATTCACGGAAAGGCTCGAGCAATATTTTGTGGCAAACGACCTGGCAGGAGAGATGGACATATTGGCAGAGAAGCGCAAGGCTATACTGCTGACCAGTTGTGGGCCTGAGTTCTACCGCCTCATCAGGGATTGCTGGCACCCATGAAGGCCAAGGATATGACATACGATGAGCTGACTGAACGAATTCGCGACCAACTAAAACCAAAACAGAGCATCCACACGGCCAGGCACAGATTCTACACTCACCGCAGACCTGAGGGCCAGGAGATTGCAAAATATGCTGCCGACCTCAGGAGACTTGCTGCACCATGTGATTTCAGCACGCTCCTCAATGAAGCATTGCAAGACATCTTCTTTATAGGAATTAGCCACGAGGGCCTCCTTCACAATCTATTATCTGCCGACACCACAGTCAACCTGCAGAAGGCCATCAGCATTAGTCAGGTGTTCATGACCTCGACCTGCAGCACCAAGCAAATTATTCATCCTGTGGACTCAAACCCAGCAAGTGTATTAGGGATGGTTTTCGAGACCAATATGTCGAGGAACCAACTAGGGAGCTGGCCATCCTGGACTGGGTGATGTGTAATGAGAAAGGACTAATTAGCAATCTTGTTGTGCGAGGCCCCTTGGGGAAGAGTGACCATAACATGGTAGAAATCTTTATTAAATTGGAGAGGGGCCAATTCCCATAACGAAGATGTCTCGCAATGCTTTGTTGAGGTGCGTGCCGAAATCACATGATGATTCAGAAACTAAGGTCCTGAACTTAAGGAAAGGTAACTTCGATGGTTTGAGGCGTGAATTGGCTAGAATAGACTGGCAAATGATACTTAAAGGGTTGACGGTGGATAGGCAATGGCAAACATTTAAAGATCACATAGATGAACTTCAGCAATTGTACATCCCTGTCTGGAGTAAAAATAAAACGGGGAAGGGTGACTCAACTGTGGCGAACAAGGGAAATTAAGGATAGTGTTAAATCCAAGGAAGAGGCATATAAATTGGCCAGAAAAAGCAACAAACCTGAGGACTGGGAGAAATTTAGAATTCAGCAAAGGAGGACAAAGGGTTTAATTAAGAGGGGGAAAATAGAGTACGAGAAGAAGCTTGCAGGGAACATGAAAACTGACTGCAAAAGCTTCGATAGATATGTGAAGAGAAAAAGATTAGAAACATAGAAACATAGAAAATAGGTGCAGGAGCAGGCCATTCAGCCCTTCTAGCCTGCACCGCCATTCAATGAGTTCATGGCTGAACATGAAACTTCAGTACCCTCTTCCTGCTTTCTCGCCATACCCCTTGATCCCCGAGTAGTAAGGACTTCATCTAACTCCCTTTTGAATATATTTAGTGAATTGGCCTCAACTACTTTCTGTGGTAGAGAATTCCACAGGTTCACCACTCTCTGGGTGAAGAAGTTTGTCCTCATCTCGGTCCTAAATGGCTTACCCCTTATCCTCAGACTGTGACCCCGGTTCTGGACTTCCCCAACATTGGGAACATTCTTCCTGCATCTAACCTGTCTAAACCCGTCAGAATTTTAAACGTTTCTATGAGGTCCCCTCTCATTCTTCTGAACTCCAGTGAATACAAGCCCAGTTGATCCAGTCTTTCTTGATAGGTCAGTCCCACCATCCCGGGAATCAGTCTGGTGAATCTTCGCCGCACTCTCTCAATAGCAAGAATGTCCTTCCTCAAGTTAGGAGACCAAAACTGTACACAATACTCCAGGTGTGGCCTCACCAAGGCCCTGTACAACTGTAGCAACACCTCCCTGCCCCTGTACTCAAATCCCCTCGCTATGAAGGCCAACATGCCATTTGCTTTCTTAACCGCCTGCTGTACCTGCATGCCAACCTTCAATGACTGATGTACCTGACACCCAGGTCTCGTTGCACCTTCCCTTTTCCTAATCTGTCACCATTCAGATAATAATCTGTCTCTCTGTTTTTACCACCAAAGTGGATAACCTCACACTTATCTACATTATACTTCATCTGCCACGCATTTGCCCACTCACCTAACCTATCCAAGTCACTCTGCAGCCTCATAGCATCCTCCTCGCAGCTCACACTGCCACCCAACTTAGTGTCATCCGCAAATTTGGAGATACTACATTTAATCCTCTCGTCTAAATCATTAATGTACCATGTAAACAGCTGGGGCCCCAGCACAGAACCTTGCAGTATCCCACTAGTCACTGCCTGCCATTCTGAAAAGTACCCATTTACTCCTACTCTTTGCTTCCTGTCTGACAACCAGTTCTCAATCCACGTCAGCACACTACCCCCAATCCCATGTGCTTTAACTTTGCACATTAATCTCTTGTGTGGGACCTTCTCGAAAGCCTTCTGAAAGTCCAAATATACCACATCAACTGGTTCTCCTTTATCCACTTTACTGGAAACATCCTCAAAAAATTCCAGAAGATTTGTCAAGCATGATTTCCCTTTCACAAATCCATGCTGACTTGGACCTATCATGTCACCATTTTCCAAATGCGCTGCTATGACATCCTTAATAATTGATTCCATCATTTTACCCACTACTGAGGTCAGGCTGACCGGTCTATTATTCCCTGTTTTCTCTCTCCCTCCTTTTTTAAAAAGTGGGGTTACATTGGCTACCCTCCACTTGATAGGAACTGATCCAGAGTCAATGGAATGTTGGAAAATGACTGTCAATGCATCCGCTATTTCCAAGGCCACCTCCTTAAGTACTCTGGGATGCAGTCCATCAGGCCCTGGGGATTTATCGGCCTTCAATCCCATCAATCTCCCCAACACAATTTCCCGACTAATAAAGATTTCCCTCAGTTCCTCCTCCTTACGAGACCATCTGACCCCTTTTATATCCGGAAGGTTGTTTGTGTCCTCCTTGGTGAATACCGAACGAAAGTACTTGTTCAATTGGTCTGCCATTTCTTTGTTCCCCGTTATGACTTCCCCTGATTCTGACTGCAGGGGACCTATGTTTGTTTTTACCAACCTTTTTCTCTTTACATACCTATAGAAACTTTTGCAATCCGCCTTAATGTTCCCTGCAAGCTTCTTCTCGTACTCCATTTTCCCTGCCCTAATCAAACCCTTTGTCCTCCTCTGCTGAGTTCTAAATTTCTCCCAGTCCCCAGGTTCGCTGCTATTTCTGGCCAATTTGTATGCCACTTCCTTGGCTTTAATACTATCCCTGATTTCCCTAGATAGCCACTGTTGAGCCACCTTCCCTTTTTTATTTTTACGCCAGACAGGAATGTACAATTGTTGTAATTCATCCATGTGGTCTCTAAATGTCTGCCATTGCCCATCCACAGTCAACCCCTTAAGTATCATTCGCGAATCTATCCTAGCCAATTCACGCCTCACACCTTCAAAGTTACCCTTCTTTAAGTTCTGGACCATGGTCTCTGAATTAACTGTTTCATTCTCCATCCTAATGCAGAATTCCACCATATTATGGTCATTTCTTCCCCAAGGGGCCTCGCACAATGAGATTGCTAATTAATCCTCTCTCATTACACAACACCCAGTCTAAGATGGCCTCCCCGCTAGTTGGTTCCTCGACATATTGGTCTAGAAAACCATCCCTTATGCACTCCAGGAAATCCTCCTCCACCGTATTGCTTCCAGTTTGGCTAGCCCAATCTATGTGCATATTAAAGTCACCCATTAGTGAAGACAAACGTAGGTCCCTTGCAGTCAGATTCAGGTGAATTTATAATGGGGAACAAAGAAATGGCAGACCAATTGAACAAATACTTTGGTTCTGTCTTCACGAATACACCTTCCGGAAGTACTAGGGGACCGAGGGTTTAGTGAGAAGGAAGAACTGAAGGATATCCTTATTAGGCAGGAAATTGTGTTCGGGAAATTGATGGGATTGAAGGCTGATAAATCCCCGGAGCCTGATAGTCTGCAACCCAGAGTACTTAAAGAAGTGGCCCTAGAAATAGTGGATGCATTGGCGATCATTTTACAACAGTCTATCGACACTGGATCAGTTCCTGTGGACTGGAGGGTAGCTAATGTAACACCACTTTTTAAAAAGGGAGGGAGAGAGAAAGCGGGTCATTAGAGACCAGTTAGCCTGACATCAGTAGTGGGGAAAATGTTGGAATCAATTATTAAGGATGAAATAGCAACGCATTTGGAAAGCAGTGACAGGATCGGTCCAAGTCAGCATGGATTTATGAAAGGGAAATCATGCTTGACAAATCTTCTGGAATTTTTTGAGGATGTAACTAGTAGAGTGGACAAGGGAGAACCAGTGGATGTGGTGTATTTGAACTTTCAGAAGGCTTTTGACAAGGTCCCACACAAGAGATTGGTGTGCAAAATGAAAGCACATGGTATTGGGGGTAATATACTGACGTGGATAGAGAACTGGTTGGCAGACAGAAAGCAGAGAGTCGGGATAAACGGGTCCTTTTCAGAATGGCAGGCAGTGACTAGTGGGGTGCCGCAGGGCTCAGTGCTGGGACCCCAGCTCTTTACAATATACATCAATGATTTGGATGAAGGAATTGAGTGTAATATCTCCAAGTTTGCAGATGACACTAAACTGGGTGGCGGTGTGAGCTGTGAGGGGGACGCTAGGAGGCTGCAGGGTGATTTGGACAGGTTAGGTGAGTGGGCAAATGCATGGCAGTTGCAGTATAATGTGCATAAATGTGAGGTTATCCACTTTGGGGGCAAAAACGCAAAGACAGAATATTATCTGAATGATGGCAGATTAGGAAAAGGGGAGGTGCAATGAGACCTGGGTGTCATGGTTCATCAGTCATTGAAAGTTGGCATACAGGTGCAGTAGGCGGTGAAGAAGGCAAATGGTATGTTGGCCTTCATTGTTATGGGGTTTGAGTATAGGAGCAGGGAGGTCTTACTGCAGTTGTGCAGGGCCTTGGTGAGGCCTCACCTGGAATATTGTGTTTAGTTTTGGTCTCCTTATCTGAGGAAGGATGTTTTTGCTATTGAGGGAGTGCGGCGAACGTTCACCAGACTGATTCCCGGGATGGCAGGACTGACATATGAGGAGAGGCTGGATCAACTGGGCCTTTATACATTGGAGTTTAGAAGGTTGAGAGTGGATATCATAGAAACATATAAGATTCTGATAGGACTGGATAGATGCGGGAAGAATGTTCCCGATGTTGGGAAGTCCAGAACCAGGGGACACAGTCTTAGGATAAAAGGTTAGGCCATTTAGGACTGAGATGAGGAGAAACTTCTTCACTCAGAGAGTTGTTAACCTGTGGCATTCCCTGCCGCAGAAAGTTGTTGATGCCAGTTCATTGGATATATTCAAGAGGGAGTTAGATATGGCCCTTATGGCTAAGGGGATCGAGGGGTATGGAGAGAAAGCAGGAAAGGAGTACTGAGGGAATGATCAGCCATGATCTTATTGAATGGCGGTGCAGGCTCGAAGGGCCAAATGGCCTTGTCCTGCACTTATTTTCTATGTTTCTATCTTTCTAAGTACTGTACGCAGAATGGTGTCTTTCACAGGCAAGACTGTAGAACGTGGTTCTGCCCAGGACAGAGAGTACAGACATCAGGGTTCCAGAACTCAGAGTCTGCCAAGGGGTGCTAATCGAGTAGCACCATGCTGGCGTTGCGGAGGAAACCATAGGGCTCACCAGTGTCGGTTTGCTGAGTACGTATGCAAAGCCTGTAACACGAAGCGCCACCTCCAGCGTATATGTAAAAGAATTACGACTCACCATCTAGCAGAGGAGTCAGTAGATAACTTTGAATCCAACGGGGAGTGTGATGAATTGGCCAGAGGAGCAGCTCAGCCCCAAGAAAAAGTGTATACCTGCACCACCGATTGTCTTCCAGTGAAGATGGAAGTCGAGATAAACAGTGTTCCAGTCTTCATGGAAGTGGACACGGGAGCAAGCCTGTCAGTGATGAGCCAGGATGCCTTTGAGAGGCTATGGAACGAAAAACGACCCGAGCTGGTTCAAGTACAGGAAAAGTTGCGCACCTATACTAAGGAGCTGATCCCAGTCCTTGGTAGTGCGGATGTAAGTGTAACCCATAATGGCGTGGTGCACAAGTTACCTCTGTGGATTGTTGCAGGTGATGGTCCAATGCTACTCGGAAGAAGGTGGATGAGGAAGATCCAGTGGAAATGGGAAGACCTCTTCACTCCAGTAATCAATGTCCCCCGTGCTCAGAGGCAGAGCAAAAGCTCACCTTCGCTTGGGCCAGGCACCAGAGAACAGACCAGCACAGCACCTGAGGCACAGACCATCCATCATGACTGCGTGGCAATGATCCGACCGGAACGACCTAAAAGAACCTTCCTGGCTCCAGTGGCGGGACTCCTGGGGAGGAAGATCGAATTCACAGGCACTCTTCCAGCTTTTGTGGTAGAATCGCGGGAGAGAAGGATCAAAACAGTCGACCTCGAGGACAGAGGCAAGATGGCGTCCCTGCTGCAGCAAGGTGCAGCGTGGCTGTAAAAAAAGATGGCCGCAGCCATATCACAAGGTGCAACGCTGTAACAAAGGATTTGATTGGGGTAAAGCCAGCAGGGCTCTCTTAAAGGAGACCTGCAACCAACTGAACTTAGAGACATTGTATGCATGGCAATCAATGTAATGAACCGATTAAGATTGTGAACAAAATGATGTTGCGAGATGTCGGTACTATTCCTAATGTAAAGAACAAAATGTTGTTGCGAGATGTCGGTCCCAGTCCTACTGCAAAGAACAAAATGTTGTTGCGAGATGTAGGGAATAGAGTGTCCCCAAAAGTAGCAAGCGAACTAATTCGGGAAGGTAAAGGCGCTGATCCTGATGCCCTGCCCCAGATGTCCCCACAAGTTATAGGCCAGAGACCTCAGGAGGGTGAAGGCACTGATCCTGATACCCTACCCCAGGCCTATCCCACACTACAGGCACCCGATGGCACTATTCGCCATGGACCTGGAAACGAAAACGGCGCCAATACGCGCAGTCGGCCACCGTTGCCCACTACTGGGTGGAGACGGCGCAGCCCCCAGACCCAGTCGCTACCTTGGCCATGTCTGGGAGCGAAAGGTCAGAACCAACGAGTTGCCCAAATGGGACCTGAAACAGCCAGGTTCCCGTTAGAGCGCAGGCAGAAGATTCTGCAGCCCTCAAAGGAGGACTGGGAGGCCACACACATCTGTGACTCTGCCCACCACTAGGCAACGGCAAAGTCCCTGAGTTCTGGCTAGATGAACGAACCAAGCCCACCCCACTAGCAGGAGGCGCAGCGCCACTATCTGACGACTAGGACCTCATCCGGTGGCTCTGGAACCTGCGTCCTCGCATACCTGTACTGCTACCTCAGTACTTACCATGACTGAACCATGAATGCAATATACCCAATCCTGGCGCACGACCGCAAAATGTAACAAATGTAAGTCACTGAACCAAGGTGTCATGTTACAAACTGTAACTTTCTTTCTTTGTAATTGCACTGTGTCAGATCCTGTATGTTAATATAACGGGCCTGCTGCATGATCTCGCTGTTGGGGGTGGGGATGGGAATGGATGTATGTAGCCATGGACACACACATGGATCACACCCAGAACCCACTGGAACCTCCGCTGCATCATCGAACCATCCAAACTGGTAACCACTACCCAATGTTGTGGCAAAAGGACTTGGGGATTAATAGGGAGAGAGCCAAGCCAAAGCACAGCCAAGCTGAAAGGGCTATTGGTACTTAAGTCTGTGGAGAGCTAAGCCAGAGTACATAATGCGAAGGTAATCGGCACAAATGACTTGGGGGAGAGTGATGTTATATATGCAGACTATAGATATACTCTCTGTGTAGTCACTGTACAGTTGCATAAGATGGAGACTTGTTACCTGATGTACTGTCAATAAGGTTTACACTGTGTATATACTATGCTGGGCACCACTAGAGGGTGCAACTGGTGGAGACTGGGGTTTCCTGCCCCTGTAGCAGAGGCTATCCACCGGAGGGCACTGCGGTGGGAGACCTGAGGGTCACCTGTATAGGTGTGCAGGGCCCAGTATAAAAGGCTGCCCACCATGCTTGTGCCTCACTCTGGAGTTACAAATAAAGGACCAAGGTCACTGCAGTTTGAGTACAACACATTGTCTCGTGGAGTCATTCATAAGTGCATTACAGACGTAACAGAACTCTGACTCTGTCTTTTGCTTGGTTACATGTCTGGAATCTGTGCAGGGCGGGAGGGTAATGGAAAGAAGGTTAAATCAAATGGAATATGTGACGTCGGACATCCAGAAGGACAATTTAACCCTCCTACTGTGGTTGGAAACAAACTTATTGATCTGTGAGCAAATAGGGTTCATTCAAAACTTGGTCTATTTTTGTTTGACAGCTATAAATGATTTTCTCAGTCCTCCCACTAAAAGTTAGAAGAAATATTTTCTGTTCCAATGAAGGGGAGCAGGCAATGATTTAGCATTCATTTTAAATTTGCAAGTTAAACAAAGTGTTGATGTGGTGGGCCATACCGACAAGACACTGTGCAGCATTGTGACTATAGATAGTTACGTTTATACAGAGCCTTTCACGACCTCAGGATGTCCCAATGCACTTTACAGCCAATGAAGAACTTTCTTTTATGAAGTGTTGTTACTGTTGTAATGTAGAAAACGCGGCAGCCAATTTGTGCAAGGTCCCACAAACAGACCAGATAAACTGTTTTTAAGAGTTGGTTGAAGGATAAATATTGGCCAGGATGCTGGGGAGAACTTCCCTGCTCATCTTCAAAATAGTGCCCTGGGATCTTTTACATCCACCTGAGAGGGAAGATGGGCAATCGGTTTAATGTCTCATCCAAAAGACAGCACCGCCGACAGGTCAGCACTCCCTCAGTACTGCACTGGAGTGTCAGCCTAGATTTTTGTCTCTGGAGTGGGACTCTGAACCCACAACCTCCTGACTCAGAGGCAAGAGTGCTACCCACTGAGTCACTGCTGACACCTAAAAATGCATCATGATTTCTGTGACTTCTTCATCTATATTGACCTTGCATGTACGCCTTTTCACTATTATTACATTTAATTTATTTCCTCAGCATCCTGAGAGATAATTGTAACACGTTATAAATTGAAGCGTTTGCACAAGTATTTGAGCTTATTTTGTGTAACCAGTAGAAAACCATTGTGAAAAGAAGGCGGAATATTGATCTTCAAGAAGCAGCACATCTTCACGGTTGCTAGGTGATTCCGTTCTAAAACTATCTGTAGTGATGCATTCATACTGCGGGAAGAGGTATATATAATGGGCCCAAGTTTCCACATGATTCGCGCCTGATTTTTAGGAGCAACTGGTGGAGAACGGACTATTTTAGAAATCGCAATTCTCCACATTTTTTTTTCTGCAGTTCTAGTCAGGTAGAACAGTTCTAGTTTAGAACAGAATTTTTTCTTCAAAAGGGGGCGTGTCCGGCCACTGACGCCTGATTTGAAAGTTTCCACAGTGAAAATGTACTCCAAACTAAAGTAGAATGGAGCCAGTGAAGATTTTTGTAGAACTGAAAAAACCTGTTCTACACATTAAAAAATCAGGCGCAGGTTACAAATTAGGCGTCCAGAACGAG